>NC_023167.2:0-12500 GCF_000231095.2 Oryza brachyantha | reverse complement strand
GAGGTTGGTCAGCAAAAAATATAGATAGTGGTTTGTTGGCTTCATCTCTAGGTTTGCTCTTCCATTCGCTCTCACTCTTCGGACTTTTTAGTGCCATAGGTTTTCCTAATGGGAGTGAGGTAGCCTTGCTCCACTTGATTCCACTGATCGAAAGATCGGGAGGGACAATGTGAGAATGAAATATGCAAAATAGAGTTCGTTGGTAAATGAACGGCATGGGTGCCCCAGGTTTGCCATCCCTTTTGCCCTTAATCACACTTTTGGATCAAGTCGTACCAGCACCAGCCCGCGTATAAGAATTCGACCCGCAATCACTACGAAGGTGCTGTAAAGCCCCAATCAACACCCGTTCCAAGTTTCCTTTGACCGGGCAGCAACAAAAGTTGTTCCCTGAGTCCTTGCTTTTTTACTAAAACCTTACCCGCTGCTTGCTTCCAAGGAGTACGAGCAGTCGAGCTGTGGACTAGGAAGGGTACTTCGAACAGGGTGAATAGACTAGGCCCAGGTTAGGTAGTCCACCCCTCGGAAAGAAGGAGGTTTAGGAAGAACCCAAGGATAGCAAGGGAAGTCCCAACCAGAAGCGAGCAAACATAGGATAAATCTGTCTATGAAAGCAAGCCAAGAACTAGAAGCACGGAATCCAATCTTATTAACCACGGAAGTATAACGATAAGGGGAAGGAAGGATATGCGTAATATCCAAGTCAAGTAAAAGTTTACAAAGGTAAGCGTGAATGCTTTTGGTTCGCTACGATAGTAGTTACTCACTGGGTCAACAAGTCAAGTATAGTTGTTTACAAGGTAGCTGGGTTGGATCGACTGATTCCTCGCGCAAAGAAAAAAAAGAGAACAATTTAGAGAGAGAGCAGTGCGAACTAGAAAAAAAAGATAATCGGGAGATGATTAAAAAATAGATACATAGACATCTAAAGTAAAGGGATGTATATATTATTCCTATATATATCATCTATCTATGAAAAAAGTAAACAGAGTTCGCAATCGGAGCACTAAGCCCAATTACTGCTTTACTCCGTTAATTAGACTTCATTCTCCTAGTCTATTTTTGCTCGCAACAAACAAATAGAAAAAAGAAAGAAGAGAATGAAAGGAGAACAGAACTTTGTATTTGGTAACTCCCCTGTAGTTATGTTTAACCTTGAATGCAATTTATAAATTCGACAGCAATAGTCCCTCGGACTCGAAAAGTAATAACGAAAATGGCTAATCCAATAGCAGATTCCGCAGCTGCCACTGTTGGAACTAATGAAGCAAATGATTGACCCATCATATCATCCAAAGATTAAAAGCAGATGATAGACCAGAGCAGACCAGAGAATGAACCTTAGATGGTAGAGGACAATAGAGGATAACAAGCCAGAAAGGTTCAAGGGCCTTTTTCCAGTGCCGAGGAGAGCCCGTCCTATAAGCAGTCTTGATTGGTCATGTACCTTACATCGATATTGTACTATGCCAAAAGGTCCTATCTCAATCGATCTAGAAAGAAGAACTCGCAAGCTTCATCAAAGATGGGAAAGAATAGAACTAAATGGAAAGTCGAGCCTAATCCTCTGCTGAGCATGAATAAGCCCAAGTGACTGGGTTATTCATTACAAATAAACTGTGGTATCTGAAATGACCCACTTTCCTGAGCAAAAGAAAGCTTACTACAGCACGGTCTTACGTCCAGGAATGGAACATTCCATCTCTTCTTGTCCACTGGTATAGAAAGAATATGCATTTTCTTGACCCACCGAATCCTAATCCTGAAATATTTATTTTATAGGATTCCTTTGCTGTAAAGAAGTAAGTATGATCCCGGACTACGAAGACCCAGTCTTGCAACACCACGAACAATGGGGCGTCTGCCTAACCACCGGTTTACTACGACTTAGTTAATTCATTCATTTCGATGTTCCCGCTGATACCTAATCGATAACGAAGCTGAATGGCTTTTTTCGGTCCAATTCCATCCATTTTTGTTGTTGCAATCCTTCCTGAATAGACTCGATCAATCAACCCAGTATTTTTGCTCTATCGATCCGACCCTGGAATCACTAGGTTTGCTCTATCGATTGACCGCATCATAGTTAGGATAGGCTGCCCTTGAACAAGGTATGTCTTTGCCTCAATATGTTATGACGGAGAGCAGACCGCACCAGAAATGGTAAGTGAAGCCAATCGGTTGTGAACTAGCTTGTTTTTGTAAAACCATCTAAGGGGCGATAGAAAACCGGAAATCCAATCCAGCGAGTGGAGAGAAGTAAGAAGAGTACTGAGCACCAGGAACCCCCAGGATGCCGGCCGAGATGGAGCGCCAACCTAGACTTTCCTTGGGCTTGCCTTGCCCCAACATCTAAATAAAGGGCGGGCGCCGAAAAGGAAGCAGTGACGCCTTTTCGACGAAAGCTTAGCTTGGTAGGCGCCCCGTGACGGCTACTCATAAGAAGATGAAGGATTGAAAGAGGACTGATCACCCCTCAGGGGAAAAAAAAAGCCCCGAAACAGAAACAGACTTCAGGGTCAATGAAAGCGGGATTCAAAATGATTGACAGGTACCAAAGCAAACATCCCTTTTCCCCTTGCCTGCCTCCCCATGTGGAATCCTTTGTCTACCTGGATCTTCAAAGAGCCTCATAGCCAAAAATTCTCAAGCAGAGAAGCCATTTCTTTCACGGGTTCGATTCCCGTAAGGGATAGGTACTTATTCCCGGCCGGCGGTGGGTTTAGCTCGATCAAGTATAGGAAATTAATATAAGAATGAATAACTTTCTCAATGGTTTATTTTCTTTCTTTTATTTATCTTAATATTCATTCCATTCAGGCCATTCCAATGCTCGCAAGCAAGCACGAAAAAGCTTATATTTCTAAAGCCCAATACATCGAAACTCATTACCCATGGATAAAGCCAGTCGATAAAAAAAATAAAACAAACATGGTTTATGAGGTAGGGTGGGCATCGGATTAGCAGGTATATAATTGTCGGGATGCCCCAAAACATTAGGAGCAAAAAAAATCCAAATGGAAGAAAAGATAGCAGAAGCTACCCGACCTACAAGATCCTTTACATAAAAATAAGGGTAAGAAGCTATTTTATCCATCTCAGAATGTACACCCAATGGATTATTTGATCCATATTGATGCAATGCGGCCAGATGAAGAAGACTGGCGCCTACTAAAATAAGGGGGAGTAAATGATGGAGACTAAAAAAACGATTTAAGGATGCTAGAGTGATAGCAGTTGTTGTAAGCAAACTCGGCTAATGTATCTCTATGCCAATTTAGTAGGCCTGCTCATTGATGCTCTTCGGGTCGATTGTATGGGATGTGAATCGTTCAGGTAGGCATCTCGGGACCAAAAATCAGAATCAAGGGCATGACCGAAACCGGTGATTAATGCTCCACCCTCGGAGCTCTTAGAAAACCTTTAGCTTATCAAAGCAATACTAGAAACCCTACCTATTATGAAAAGATGCCTACGCCACACTGACTTCACTAGAAGATGAGTACATCCCTTTGCATCCTTCTATCGCTAGTGATGGAAAGCTAGTAGGGGACAGCACCAGAGAGAGTTCTAGTGAGTCCAGACTCAAAAGTGTCGTTTTCGTGGTTATTGGGTCGGTGTCAAGTCTATCTCTCATGTCAACGCTACCAGAATTCTTTCCTTGGCAAACCCAAGGCAAAGAAGAAGAGTCTCCTTGCTTCTAAAAAGATTACGTGATCATCTTATCCAAGCAATTCAAGACGGCTTCATACTTCGTTTTTTGGCTTCTCACAACTTTTAAAAGAACCGGGCTAAATACAGTATAAACCGGAACTTCAATCCAGCAAGATCAATTCTTTCGTTCGCGGTTTGATAGCTAGGAAAGCATAAGATAAGTGAGAGATTATTTTCTTTCCTTTGAATAGAACTGATTTAGGCTTTTGGCTTTTCAGGTATATTATATCCCACCATTCACTTTAGTTTGGCAATTATCCTCCTTCGATCCTTATCTCCGATTATCTCGTCTTCGATTGATCTATCCGCTCCAATCGTTTCTTACGATTCGACCCCTCCACTCAATCTCTCTTGCCTCTCTCCATCTCTTTCGTTCCATCTTCCTCCCTAGTCTCTGTCCATCTCTTTCACTTGCCCCTGCGCCTAAAGGAATGGTTCGTTACATCAATTCCCCGACACCAGGCTAAGATGAGTTCATTCCACTCAAATACCTTTGAATAGCGTTGGAGATATCAAAGCGAAAATGGAAAGAATAGAGTGAGGAATGATGAGCTATTAAGCTAGATTGATGAGCTATTAGGCTAACCATACCTAAGGATAACCCGCAAAATATCGTAGATAGAAGGAAAGGAGAGATAGCCTCTCTCAACCTATTAACTTACTTCTTTTATCCTACCAGCGTTTTTTCATTTTCTCTTAGAGAGTCCTTCTGAACTCGTCATGAATTGGTTTCGAACCAATGCCTCAACTACTGAATGAAGAGATAGTGAGACCTACCTAGCAACGAGAAATACTAGAATTGAAATTCCTTGCCTTGACTCGCCTACTTCTCCAGTCTTTGATGTTGCTTTCCTGGCTTTCGATTCCGATTAGTCTGATGTGTTGATGCTTGAGAAGAAGCTTTGGCACACTAGCCTGGTGAACTAGTGTCATCATATGCATTTCAAGGATTAGGATTTGGAAGAAAAGAATAGGAACGGAACAGCGATAGCGAATCGGAATAGGGAAGGCGAAGTAGGTTTGCCTAGATACCCAAAGACCGGTTTTCTTGAAAAGGTCGATACGATATGACTAATAATACCGAATCCAGCCAGAATGAGAATATACACCTCTGGATGACCGAAGAACCAAAAGAGATGCTGGTATAATATTGGGTCTCCCCCTCCTGCAGGATCAGCTAGCGCGCGTTGGCGACAAGGAGGCTGTCACGCCCAGAAATTTACACCAAATTTCTGAACAATAGCATGTATTAAATCTCAATCCAGGCATCAGCCCGAGTAGACACTATGACAAATCAATACACAGTTCCGCGACTTAAAAACAAATAAAAACAATTATCTATCGAAATGCAGCGGAAAAGGAAAACAAACTAAACCATCTAATCTTCAGCTTCAGCTGGGGAAGATGGCTCCACACCACAAGCACTCTCGACGGCGGACTGAACCTTACTTCAACCTTCGGAACAACCTTCTTCTGACACAGGCTCTGGCACTTGCTCTGGTGGGGGAAAAATTAAGCAAGGCTGAGTACAAACCACCGTACCCAACAAGTAACACCCAAGAGAGGGAGAATAATGAATGCAACAGGGTATCAAGGATAGGCTAAGGTTAACTTGCACAAAAGCTGCAGTAATTTAGCAAAACAGTAGATAAAATAGACTGAAATAAAAGCAAAGTAACAATTAAAATAATACTCCATTGTCCAACGTTACACCACGTTGCAACAGGCCCAGACCGCTGTCGAACGTTACACCACGTAGCGACAGGGTCAACCCTCTGTCCAACGTTAAACCATGTTGCGACAGACCCAAACCACTGCCAACGTTACACCACATTGCGCAGGGTCAAACCAGTTCCAAGATTAATAAAATTATTAAAGAGGTTCAACTAATCCCAGTGAGTCTGTCAGTTCGTCCAATAACCGCGGGTACGGCTATTCGAATAGTTTTACTCTGCAGAGGTGTACAACTTTACCCACAAGACATGGCTGCCAAGCATGTTACCATGCCCCAACGTATCACCACGATACCTCAGTACGGAAACCATGATAAGACCTTTCACCCAGCCCTCCCTAGACAATCGCACCACACTTCAGGTTTCACCCCCTGCTTTACACCAAGTCGGGCAGTCCCCTCTTGTGCCTTGGTAGATCCGGAAGCAGGAGAAGCTTTCGTTACACCACGATTGCCCGTCCATACTCCATCACGCCTACCCTTGCCTGGGTACGTCGAATAATGATAACAACCATTGAAGGTGTACGAAAGTGCAACAATAATTAAATAATAATTGGTGAGCTAGTTGAACTAAGCATGGCTAAGCATTGACTAACCCTAATTCTAGTCAAATTAACCCTGGGATGACAATAATAAATGGGGATCAACGGATATAATGGTAAATGCCCAATAGATACATAAAGTAAATAGATTTGCATAAAACAATGCATGTTTGAATTTAAAAGCGGGGGATTTTATAAACATAGGTTCAATATGATCAAAGAAGGGTGCCACTTGCCTTGCTTAGACCCACGAGGAACTTCGGCGACGACTTCGAGAACGAACGGCGCTTCGACGGGGTCAAAACCTACGACAAACAAGGCAAAACAAGAAAAACAGGCTAAAAAACTACTGAAACAGAGAAAGAAACTATTTTTAATGGATTCTTGGCATTTTTCTGGATTTAATGAAACTTGACTGGACCTAAACGGAGACTAGATGAATTACTTATGAATTTTAGAAGTTTTCTGGGTTTTTTAGCTAAACAGAAAAGTCCTAAATCAATTATTGCGCAATTAATGGGGCTGCTGACGTCAGCGAGGAGAGAGGAGGCTGACGGCTGACAGGTGGGGACCACCTGTCAGTGGGAGAGAGGGGAAGTGGGCGGCTGACACGCGGGCCCGGGAAGGAGAGAGAGGAGGCGGGCGCGGGGAACGGCTGACGGGTGGGACCCGTCGGTCGGCGACCGTGGAACAGAGAAGAGGGGAGCGGGGTCCGGCCGGGAGAGGGAGAGGGGCGGCAACGCCCGGGCGGCGGTGGACGGCGACCGGCGGAGGACGGCGCCCGGCGACGAGCGGCGCGAACCGGCGGGCGGCGGCGAATGGCGACGGCAGCCGGGAAGCGGGAACATCGGCGGTGCGAGCAGCGGCGGCGGGAGCGGCGGAGACGGCGAGGGCCGAGGAGAAAGGGGAGGTGGCGATGGCGATGACCGGCGGCGCGAGGGCGTCGACGTCGGCGACATCGACCGGCGACCGAAGGGCGACGACGGCGTCGGCGAGGAGGAGGCAGAGACCGCGGCGGGGTGGCGTGGCTCGGAGCGGCGGCGGAGCACAGCGGAGGAGGGAGAGGGCGGCTGAGCGGCGGCGGAGCAGCAACGACGGCGTCGGCGACGACGTCGGGCGGCTGACATGCGGGCGGCGACGGCGACGACGGCGCGACGACGACGACGGCGCGACGACGACGACCGGCGTCCGACGACAGCGCGTGGCGCGCGACCGAGCGCGGCGCACGGCGACGACGGCACAGCGGCACGGCGACGGCGGGCGGGCGCGGGAAGCGGCCATGCGGGAAGGCGCGGGTGGCGCGAGGACAGCGTGATGATGGCGGAGCTGGGCGACGGTCTGGCAGGGGCCGCCGGTGACCGGCGGAGTCCGACGACGACGGCGCGGGGGTGAGCTCGGAGGCGATGATGGAGGAAACGGGAGAGGGAGAGGGGAAACGCTCACCGGCGGCGACAAAGAAGGCGGCGCATCGGCGAGGGCGAGGCGGCGGTCATGACGCAGACGCGCGGCGGCTGGCGACGCGCGGTGACGAGATCGGCCGACGGCGTCGAGACGACGGGCACGGCGGCGGGAGGGACGAAGGGGCGGCGACGACGCTCGGCGACCACCGGTGGCGACGAGGGCCGGCGGAAGGTCGGTGAAGCCGAGGCGGAGGTGGTGACGCGGGTGGGCGGCGACGTCCGACGGCCGACGGGGAAATCGGCGGCTGACGGCGACGGAGGGGAGCTTCGGGCGGAGAGGGGAAAGTGGCGGCGGGGCGGCGGCGCGAGGATTTTATAGGTGGTGGCGCCGGCTAGGGCGGAGCGGCCGGTGGAGACCGAGTCGACGACGCGGCAAACTCGGGGACGGCGGTTGCGGCGGCGGTTGCGGTGGCGGCGCGAGCGGAGGACTCGGGGCGGCGGCGGACTCGGCCGGCGCGGCGCGGCGCGGAGGCGGGGCGCTGGCGAAACCTGGTCGCTGACAGGTGGGCCCCACCTATCAGTGGCGCGAGGGGAGGAGGGAGGCGAGACGGACTGCGCCGCGAGCGCGGGCGAGCGAGCGGGCGTGCTAGCGAGCTGGCGAGCTGGGCCGGGCGGCGGCCCAGGCGGAGGCGCGCGCGGGCGGAGGAGGCCGGAGCGGAAGGCCGGCTCGGCTGGGCCGGCCGGGCGGGGAAAGGTGGGCCGGCTCGGCTAGGCCGGCCCGGGAAGGAGGAGAGGAAAAAGAAAAAGGAAAAAGAAAAGGAAGGGAGGAAAATTGGACTTCGGCCCAATTTAGGAAGGAAGGGAAAAAGAAAGGAAAAAGGAGGGAAAAAGAAAAACCCCACTTTTGCCGAATTTTAAATTAATTTGTTTGGCTAAATTTTATACTTCTGCAATTTGAATTTAAATCCAGTTAATCGATTTGCGAGCCTCGATTTAATTGAATTAATTCCTTTTAGAGGGATTTTTCTTGAGTTAATTAAACCAATTGTTATTTACGAATTTCTTTTACGATTTTAGGCTTGGGATAAAACTCCGGGCGTGACAGAGGCATTGGAAAGACTAGACCATACACATTAATTAGTACAAGAAAGAGGCATTCGGGAAGCGACTAGTCGCTTCTGGCGAAGCTTAACAAAGGCCGACTACTACATAGAGACAACTACCAGTCATGAGTGATAGTGAAGCCGTCAGAGGCAGAAGCTGTCGCTTGACGGACGAAGCCGAGCCGATACGATAGGCGGGCGAAGTGAGCGAGACCAAGACGGGCCAGACGTGGAGTGGCGAAGGGGGCCTACTATACGTATACGTGATTAGTAAGTGGTTCAAGACATCGAACGAAAAAAAAGTAAACTATTGAACTAGACCACCACTCAACAATGCCAATGAGGAAGCACTCGACTATTTACTTACTTTCATTTCAATTCTCAATTAATAGAAAAACCCTTCTTGGGGGATTCCATCCACAAACGCTAAGTTTGTGGCTGACCGATATTGCTAATGCAGTTAGTACAGTAAGTAGGTTCATGTCAAATCCTGGAAGACCGCATTAGGAAGCAGTGAAGTGGATCATGAGATACCCCCGTGGGAGTTCGAAGCTGAAGCTTTGCTTTGGTAATGGAAAGCCTGTGAGAGATCGTCAACTGAAATTTCATCTTCGAATAAACCTCGTAATCGTAAGAAAGTTGGTTTTTTAGCACTGGGCCTAGCAAAAGAGAAATCGCCATATACTAGGCCCCCCAATTTCTTAAGGGGTTTATCTAAAAGATTCGCGAAGTACACTAGACTAAGTAATATGCGAGTAAAAGATTCTTTCTGCCCGCAAGTAAATTCGACTGCTAGAGGCGCTGAAGCAAGAGTCAAAGCTTTTCTTTTCTTTACCTACCAGCTACGGGTCCCACTAGGGGGGCGGGTATAGAAGAAAGAGTCACCCGAAAAACCAGAAGCAAGACTCCTAATAGATAAAACAACTAAACCTGTGTGGGTTGGGATATTTACTGGAAGCTATGCTAATGAGGCGACTGACCGATGCCATTCTTGAGTTGTGGAAGCTGACTCCAAACAAATACCCTGCTTGATAAGGGATTCTTGTTTTGACTGCTACATTAAGGGCAACGCAACTTCCTCTCCTGCTTTCAATTGCTAAGGCAGTAGAGATCTGTTTAAGCGAGGCTTGCCACGCCAACTGAACTGCGTAACCAAAGCGATTCCTGTTATTGGAAGATAGGTTTAACCTATGTCGGTTCGAGTCCGGCGACTCGCTCCATTATTAGTTCGGGGTGGTGTCAGCTCCACGGAACTAATATATGAAACCTTATATGATAGAGGTTAAAAGGTTCAATGCAAGGGTTTAAATACACCTCTAGCCCTAGGGAAGGGGGCGTGCCGTTCCCAATGGTTGAATTGCTTCTTGTCTGCTTTGCTTTGCCAAAACACTTATTATGTTTATGTGACGAGGTAATTTCAGAATTGAAGTGTAAAAGCAACACTCACCGGCTTGGTTTAGGAATCGATAGCCTACACAAGAAATAAAAGCAAAGGAAAAGCAGTCCCAATCTGCTTCAAAGCTTCAGTCCTAGCTAGCCTATCTTCGACGTCAAGACCGGCTCGGAGAATCACTGGCGTGCTTTCTCCCCCCCCATCGTTTCGCCAACAAAGAAGTCATCCTTGACTTGACGATTGACCATTCCATCCCTACCGAGCCGCCTCTTTGAAGTATTTACCTTTGCCTTTCTTTTTTTAGAACAAGAAGGGGCGGGCCTATCTATTGGTGGTACTAGTTCCGCGGGAGGGGCAGCGTTTCGGTGCCGTCAGCATGGGTCCGGCTATCGATCACAAGGGTCTAGATACGGGTCTTGATAAAGTGCTAAGAAAAGAACAAGTCTAGCTTCCCAACTGGTAGACGGTTCCCTTTCCCCCGGATCAATGAAGAAGGGAGAAGTCAGTTGATTTTTCTGAAGAACCGGAAGCGAAGCGCTATGCTGGGACTCCCTAAATCAAACTGCAATCGCTGTTTATCAACCACTCACGACGACACTGAGATCTTCGACTTAGCTCCCATAGGTCTTCCGCCCCCAACTACTTTCCTGATCTCTAATACCGGTACTACGTCCTTGCCAAGAATTACCATAGGCCGGTCTTTCTTTGAAATAGTCCTCTCACGCATATTCCTTTACAACCAAAGTAATGCATATCCGGGTGACTGACCTTTTCAACATACTTCTTTTCCTTGCTATCTATGAAAAAGCCAATCGTAAAACTATTTGAGTAAAATCCCATCCCAACCCTTAATATTAATAGGTAAGCAGAAGGGGAAATCTCTCCACTTTGAATATAATACAATACTTAGATCGTGTAAAAGATGCCCTAAAATTAACACCTCGGTGATCCCTGTCGTCAGTACGAATTAAATCTTTCATTTGGTTCTCGATAGATGTTCTTAACACACCTCGGACATAATTATCATTTGGACTCTGCAATAGCTCATTAAGATAAAGGAAGCGGATCTCTCTCTCTGGGAATGGTTGGTTCACGGGAGGTTAATACCTCTTCAACGGAGATGTCCTGGCACAAGTGAGAACAGACCTTCTCATGAGGAAGCCCGGAATCACTATTTAAAGTCATGGTATTTTGTAGAACATTTATTTTCATTCCTTCACATGAATGACCTTATTATTCCCCAAACTGAATGTGAAAAGAAAGCACGACTGGGAATGAACACAAACGAATTTATACAAAATTCGGTGGATTCGGCGGTTTTCAACCCAAAATCCGGTCTTACGCCCCATTATAAACAATGGGGCGTACTAATGGCAGTGGATTCGGTGGTCACAAATCCTCTGCTGAGCAAAGGATCTCAACCTAGTGATTTAAGGTTCAGGGTTCAGCGTTCAGGGTTCAGCGTTCAGGTTAGGGGTTTAGGGTTTAGGGTTTAGGGTTAGGGGTTAGGGTTAGGGTTAGGGTTTAGGGTTTAGGGTTTAGGGTTAGGGTTTAGGGTTTAGGGTTTAGGGTTAGGGTTTAGGGTTTAGTGTTTAGGGTTAGGGTTTAGGTTTTAGGCGTTTAGGGTTAGGGTTTAGGGTTTAGGGTTATGGGTTGGGTTTAGGGTTTAGGGTTTAGGGTTTAGGGTTTAGTGTTTCGGGTTCGGGTTTCGGGTTTAGGGTTCGGGTTTCGGGTTTCGGGTTTCGTGGGTTTCGGGTTTCGGGTTCGGTTTCGGGTTCGGGTTTCGGGTTTCGGTTTCGGGTTTCGGTTCGGTTTTCGGGTTTGTTTCGGGTTTCGGGTTTCGGGTTTCGGGTTTCGGTTTCGGGTTTCGGTTCGGGGTTCGGGTTTCGGGTTTCGGGTTTTGGGTTTCGGGTTTCGGGTTCGGGTTTCGGGTTCGGGTTTCGGGTTCTCGGGTTTCGGGTTTCGGGTTTAGGGTTTCAGGGTTTCGGGTTTCGGGTTTGGGTTTCGGGTTTCGGGTTTCTGGTTCGGGTTTCGGGTTTCGGGTTTCGGTTTAGGGTTTCGGTTTCGGGTTTCGGTTTTCGGGTTCGGTTCGGGTTTCGGTTCGGGTTTCGGGTTTCGGTTTGGGTTTCGGGTTTCGGGTTTCGGGTTTGGTTTCGGGTTTCGGGTTTCGGGTTTCGGGTTTCGGGTTTGGTTTCGGTGGGTTTCGGGTTTCGGGTTCGGGTTTTTTGGGTTTCGGGTTTCGGTTTTGGGTTTCGGGTTAGGGTTTCGGGTCGGGTTTCGGGTTTCGGGTTGGGTTCGGTTTCGGGTTTAGGGTTCGGGTTTAGGGTTCGGGTTTCGGGTTTCGGGTTTCGGGTTTAGGGTTTCGGGTTTCGGGTTTCGGTTTCGGGTTTCGGGTTTCGGGT
Organism: Oryza brachyantha; assembly: GCF_000231095.2. Classification (NCBI taxonomy): domain Eukaryota; kingdom Viridiplantae; phylum Streptophyta; class Magnoliopsida; order Poales; family Poaceae; genus Oryza; species Oryza brachyantha. Next base: position 214 of record NC_023167.2, on the reverse strand, counting down.
TTCGGGTTTCGGGTTTCGGGTTTGGGTTTCGGGTTTCGGGTTTCGGGTTTCGGTTTAGGGTTTCGGGTTTTCGGTTTCGGTTTCGGTTTCGGGTTTCGGGTTTCGGTTTAGGGGGTTTAGGGTTTAGGGTTTAGGGTTTCGGTTTAGGGTTTCGGTTTTCGGGTTTCGGGTTTCGGGTTTAGGGTTTCGGGTTTAGGGTTTAGGGTTTCGGGTT